>NW_027397066.1:159702562-159728371 GCF_003265705.2 Callorhinus ursinus
CCCGCCCCCGCCAATTCCCGTGCGAAGTCTTAACACTCAGGGCTGCAGAATGTGACTGTATTTGTAAATAAAGTCTTTAAAGAGGTAATTAAGTTAAAATGAGGCCGTTAGGATGGGCCCGCATCCAATTAAGAAGAGGACATTTGGTCACACACAGAGATCCCAGAGATTCTCACATGCAGAGGGAGGACCGTGTGAGGACAGAGGGAGAAGGTGGCCACCTGCAAACCAAGCGGGGAGGCCTGGGCAGGAGCCAACCCGGCCAGCACCTTGATCTTGAACTTCCAGCCTCCAGAGCTTGAGAGAATCAATGCCTGTTGCTTAAGCCTCGTAGTCTGTGGCATTTTGTTCTGGCAGCCTGAGCAGACTAACGAAGATTTACAAAGAAAAGGACAACGTATTCACGCCTTTAATGAATACTCAGTGAGTTGGGCACTAGGCGGACAGGAGACACCAGCATGAAGAAGAAAGAGGTGGTTTACACCCTCAGCAAGCTTAAAGTCTGAGAAGATACCGTCGCTGCCTTCAAGATGGGGAGAGAAGCCCGGCACTCAGAGAAAATACAATGGCATCTAATTCTATGTGTATAGGTGAAGTTTAAATTGAGTGGTGCTAACTTCCAGTGGTGGGCGCACAGAGAAAATAAAACTGAAAGGGAATCATGAGGGGAAGTTTTGCGGGGCGGGGGCCAGAACAGTTCACGGGAGGCAAATCCGGGCTGCTCTGGACATTTGCAGGGGACTTCCAGGTCCAGAAACGGTGTCCTGCCAGTGCTCAGGGTGCCGGCCAGGACAGGCTTGTCTCCTGGGAGCTGTTGCCACCACGGCTCAGGCCGAAAGTTCCTGCTCTCTGGCGGCTGGGGCTTGGCTGGCCCTTGTGAGGTTGTTTGCTGCCATTTCTCCAGGCAGATGGGGACTGCTGGCTGTTCATCAAGTTAGCAATTAACAAGTAATTCATTAGGCGCCTAATGAACAAATTATTAACCTGGCAAGCCATGTCCAGCTGCTGACTGGGGGGGGGGGGGATGACTATTAATAAGGTCTTGGAATGGCAGCTGTGGTTTAGTGGTTAAGGCATGGGCTGGGCAACAGGAGATGTGGGTTCTGGACTTTTGGGCCGAATCACTTTGCCTCTCTAGGCTTAGTTTGGCTGCTCACATGGTGGGAGTAATAAAACCCTATTAGTGGGCAAATGAAATGTCAGAAACGGTCTGAATAGATGCAGGGCATTCAGTTATATACACTCCAAGGCCCCTTCATTCTAACTTCCTATGATTCCACTTCCCCACTTACCTTCCCCGGTAAGGTATACCGGGACCATCCCTAGAAGCCGGGGATTTGGGAAGTGTCACTCATAACTTAGTATCTGCCTGGAGCCATAGTATATGCAAGGACTATGCAGGGTAGGGCAGATGTGAATAATGGGGCCCTGCTCTCCCGGCGCTTACAATTTGTGGATATCAGACATTCACACACAGCAAACTCACTAGAGTACGAAGCAGTTTGTGGTCCGGCCAAGAGCAACAGAATTTCAGAGGAGAAAAAGAAGTGTCAGCAGAGGTGAGGGGGAGCCTTGCAGGAGGGCAGGGACTTGAAGCATGACTTCATTGTGTTTTTCTGATTATAAAAATAACATGCACTCATTCCCCCAAATCTCCAAATAGAGAAAATTGGAAAGAAGAAGATAAAGATAATCTGTAATCTCATCAGCCAGAGATAACTGCTGTTGACATTTTTGTGTGTATCTGGGGAGGATTTTGACAGGCAGAGATGGCGAAAGGATATTCTAGGTGGAAGCAGTGTCTTGAGTGAAAGCTCTGGGCTGGAGGAGGGTAAGACCTGGGGTGGGGGCTCTGGGAGATGGATGTGTGGACCAGGCAGGCTGGAGCAGGGGTCCTGGAGCAGAACAGAATTGGCGGCCGGAGGCAGGGAAAAGGGCTGAAGAGGGCAGAAGGGGCCAGACTGCCGTGGTAGAGGGGGTGTGTGTGAGAGATAGCGCCTTGTGCATCAGACCAGAAGCCCCAGCCAGCAAGCCAGCCCTCTGCTCTTCAATCACGCTCGTGATGCAATGGAACTTATTGATGTTGCTGTCCCACTTAGGAGAAATACTGCAAAAACCCCAGCAGGAAAAATAAACAAATATGAAGCTGTGGCAGAGCTGCCAAAGGGAGTGTGGGACCAGAGGAAGAGGCAAAGGAGGCCTGCATCTAGTGGGACTGGCTGGGGCTGTTTTGGCTGTGTTGGCAAGTCTCCTCAGGGGATAAGGAAGCTGTCCTGCTTTGCCTCCCACCCGGCAGGTGTGACCTCCCTTTGGACCCTTGCCTCATCCCTAGGAGACATCTAATTCACAGATATTCTTTGGTCTTGTAACAGCAGAAGGATTCAGAGTTGACAAAAGTCTTTTCTATGAGATACTTAAAAGGGTTTTGCGGGAGGCAGAGTTTTTCTTTGGCCCCCATGATGGAGACATTGATGCCCACCACACATTCCATCTCTTTCTCCACATCTGCCAGTCCCACTGCTGTCAGACGGGACCACGTCATGGTTCTGGCCAATGGGCCACAGGTGAAGGTGACACGGATCGCTCCGGCCATCTGTCTACACTCCAGCTCTCTCTGCTTCTGCCTCAGTGGCCGAGGAGGCGTTTTGTTCCAGGAGGAGTAGCCATGAAGTGATAGCGCGTCCCTCAGTCTGGATCCCTGAGTGACTGTGTGGAGCAGTACTCCCTGCAAACTTGAGCTGAGCATGTTGCGTGAAGAAGAAAGAAACCTTTGTAGTGTAAGCCTTGGAGACCCTGCAGGTGTTTTCCATTGTAGCTTAGCCTAGCTTAAATAATACAACCCATTTTGGTCGACTGAGGTCTGACATTTTATCTTAACAGTAAAACTAATAGCTTTCACTGGACAGCTTTCCACAGTTTACTATAGAGCAGGTTCACACCATCATTTCCATCCTAGGAGCAATTACATATATGGGAATTGGCCCCTGGTAAGAGCTCAGGAAATGTTAATTCTTTATGTAATGACTTCCTTAAATCCCCACTGCTAGGCCCATCCAGGTTTTAATCAATCCCTCTCCCTACAGTGCTCTAATTCTACCAGTGTTTAGCTTCCAAACGGTGTTACACTTCTTTGTTCTAACACCTGTCTCCCACAACCAGGTTGGAAGCTCCTCGATACTGTCTTACTCAAGACAGCGTCTGTCAAGTTTGTGTGTCAGCGTCTACTACAGCAGGTGCCTAAACGATGGCTGAGCAAGCCACAGCTGTGTGTGGGCGGTGTAGGCCGATCATCACTGTTTTCTTGACGTGTGGCTAGGTTAGGGGACTGGCCCAAGGTCACGCAGCTAGTAAGTAGCACAGCCAGCCGCGGGCCCCAGCTTCATGACTAATAATAACAGCCCGTTGACTGCACAGGCCGTTTTGAGGCCCAAATGAGATATTGCCAGGGTGCTTTGGGGGGCATTCCTATTATGTTTGCATTTTCTATTTCTAAAGGCCAGTGGGGAGCCCCAGGTGGGGGGGTGGTTAGAAGCTGGACAAGGGCCAGGCTGGACTAAGGAGGGATGTTGAGAGGACAGGGACAGGAGCTTGTCTGCCAGATCTTCAGCAGCAGGACAGTGCCTGGAGCACACTCCGTGCTCAATTCAGTGCCCCTGTGAACAAATGGGAAGGAACCTGCAGGGAAAGGGAGGCGGGAAAGGAAGCTGCAACTTGAATTCTGAAGAGACAGATCTGTGACGGGGGTGTGCAGGGTGGGGAACATGCACAGGCTCCCTTCCTGCCTGAGCTCCAGCTGTGTGCATCCGCTGGGGTTCACGTGGTGTCTGTCTCCTACCCCTGGGGAAATGCGGGGCTGGGTTGGCTGCCAGGCAGGTGATATTATGTGTGGCTGGCTCATTGTCGCATCTGTGCAGTCCATTTAAGCGCTCCCAGAACACTCACTGGCCAACAGAACATCAGCCATGGGGCCTCCCCTATTCCTAGCTCCTCCCCAGGGTAGGGGGGCAGAGGGGCGGCCCTTTCTCATCCTCTGGTGGCCTGAATCCCATCCAGGGAGCAGACAGATGGAGCATCCAGATGTAGTGGTCCGGCAGGGGCTTCGAACCGCACCTAGGGAAGAGATGCCCACACCCTCAGAGCTGATGGCAGGTAGAAGAAGCTCCTCTGGGGCAGTGATTGGTTTTAATTAGGCATCAGATTCCAAAAAGGGCCGGTTGTTTTTCTTGGCCCAGTAGGTCTCTTCCAACAGACCGGTTCCCTGTCCTCCTTTGGGGAGTGGAAAGGTCTCTCTCTTTTGAGAAGCCCTTTGACACCCCCACTGGATACTCCTGGCATGGCTGGGTACCATGGAGTCAGCGATAGTGTGATTTGAAGGGTGAAGGGAGCAGCTTCCCAGACACCTCCCAGAACCCCAGATCTGAGGACTGGAGGACACTGAGAATTCATCAAGTGACACTTGCAGATGGATTAGATGAACTTGCGTCCCCACTGCAAGTAACTGGTTATGGCAGCCTGAAGTGCTGGGCTGAGAAGTCGTAGCTGTGATCAATTAACAGTATATGCCATGGTTAGGAGAGGGGAGTAGTGCATGAACGAAGCAGATTTGCCTTCTTGGATCTCACTTGAATCCCTTTCTCCTGGTGCCTGATTTCCACCATTAGAGAACCATTACCTTGCTTTAAGGCCCTGTCTCTCTGTTCATATTTCTTTTAAAATGTGTATGTGTCAGAGAGGAGTACCAAGAAGGTATTGAAGAATTCAATGATTGATTGATCAGGATTGATCACAAATAAAGACTGTTATCAGTTTTGCTAGTTCTGGAAAATGCAACACACTGACAACCTTAAAATGCATGGATTATCACTTGGCTTAGGATCTGTTTATCAGACTGCCTTCTGAAGTGGCAGCTGGCTGAAAAGAAGTGGGAGAGCAGGTCAGTCTGGTGGAAGGCAAGGTTGGAAAGTGGAGGCCCTCCTCCCCGACAGGGTGCACGCTGGGGCTCGGGGTATGGAAGTGTGACCTGTGGGAGGGCACAGGCCAGCTCTACTCTTTCCTCTGTTCAGAAACCCTTTCTTGGGAGAGACCCGTGTTCCTGGCACCGTTGCCCATTCTCTGCGGGCTATGTCTTCATCACCCACTTTGGGGGGGCCAGGTTTGGGGAGAACCGAGGTTGTAGCTGCTTCATTTCTTCAGAGTAAATATTATTGGGGTCGCTGGGCTGAAGTGCAGGGGGTGGGGGATTATATGCTAATAAGTGAGAGCCAGGCAGTTCCTTGTGTCGATCAGGAATTCTAATGAACCGTTAATGTACTAAGTCTTTATGGAATTAGACTTTAAAGTGAAGAGTATAAGCTAATCTAGCTTGAATTAAAAGAACTTAAATGGCAAAGAAGTCCTTCGGTCAGATTTATCAGTTCTTCCTAAGGAGAACAGATTGGGAGGAAAGAGAAGCATTCTATACGGGTCAGTCAGACCCCAATGAGTCCACCAATAGTCCAGAAAAAGAAAAAGGGCTTTGACCTAGGTCAGCGATCCCAGGTCTGAGCCTCTGTGCTGAGCTTAGGTCAGGGAAGGGACATCATTCATTCATTCGTTCATTCATTCATTCAACAAGCACTTACCTGAACACTGATTATGTGCCAGCCTCTGACCATATGGGGATGAAGAAGATGTAGGTCCGGTTTGCATAGAGCTTTGAGTGGGGTGAGGAGTATAGACAAGAAGACAGGCATTTTCAGTAGAGTGTGCTAAGTGCTGAGCTTTGGAGGCCTTGGCTTTCACATCTGTGGAAAGGGGATGGTCCTCTTCACCACGGAGCCCCAGGCCACAGGGATAGCCAGAGCTGTCCCAAGCAGTGCACCAGCTGTGGGCGGCTCACTCCTGAAGCAGATGGGGAAGGGGGCCCCCAGAATTCACCATGGCAGCCCCAAAGCATAGTGACTGTTTCTGCAAAATTGTCTTTGTTTTTACAATTAAAAAATCCTTTATTTTTATTTTACTGAAGTGTTTGAGCAGAGGCCACCTCACAAATAGGAAATTTGGAATCAGTTGGGTCTGGGTTCAGGTCCAAGGTCAGCAACTCACTATGTGATCATGGATAAGTCACTTGATGTCTTGACTTCAAGTTTTTTTATCTGAGAAATGCCCACTTCAGAGACAGGGGGAGCACAAGGGAGATGAATTTACAGAAAAAAATCTTGGTAAGCTGTTGAATGCTATGCATTTGTTGGCTCTTTATTCTTGTCCTGCAGGTTTCCTTCAACCCTGAGAGCCTGAAGGCTCATGATGATTGAAATTCTACTGTTAGCACTTCATTCTTTTGGGTTAAACATTGCCCCCCACCCCCTTGGGAGCAGCATCGTTTCAGACTTTCCTACTGGGGCAAGAGAGAGAATAGTAGGAAAACATAGTGCATGGGGGCGGTGGAGGTAAGGAGAGAACATTTTGGAGGATGGGAAAAGAAGTTCCCAGGATGAGAGGTCAGGGTGAGGAAGGTGGGCCATAAAGGTAAATGTGCTCATTGTCTAAACTCTAGGTTGGGTCCAGGGAAGGCATGTCTGCTCAGAGAGGGACATTCCCCTCCCTGTTTTCTGTCCAGAGCCCCTTGTGAGCTGCCTTCTAGCTCCCTGGAGACCTTTAAGTGACAGTCCATCTCAGACCTAGCTCTGGTGCTCCACCCACTTTGCCAGGCTTGGCTAAATAAAGACATAGTCCCTGTGGGGAGCTGCTGGGTCTGAGAGCTCTCCTGGGGGGCACCAGGCAGCAGAAGCCGGCTCCCCACAGCTTAGCAGAAGCAATCACTGCCCCTCTCCCTGGATTCTGCCTCTGACCTTTGGTAACCTGGCAGATTGCCAGTGCCTGAGAGCTGGGGAGGGTGTGCATGTTCAGGAGAGGCTGTGGGGTTGTTCCAGGCAGCTGGGGTCTGCCAAGCACAGTGCTGGCACCAAGACAACTCTGGGGCATGGCCTGGATGGTGCCAACAGGGGCGGGCGGTAAGCTTCACAGTCAGGGCCGTTGGGGAGGAGGCTTGACAGTGAGCTGGGATATTTTAAGCTGACAGTAGCTCAGAAGGGCCATTTACCAGCTCAGCTCATGCTGCCATTGGGGAGTTTTGAAGGGTGCAGAGGAGAAATGGGGTTTTGCAGTTTTCTCAGGATATCTGTGACTTCAGGTGAAAGAGCAGTTTAGAGAAACAGTCCTTCCTAGACCTGTCCTGGATGAAAGAAAGGCACTGCCAAAAATTATTGGATGCCTTCTCCCTCTCCTCCAGGATCTCCTAAGTGGGAGAAAGCAGCGGAGAGGCCCAGCACCCTGGCAGGATGCATGCTTGGTTTCTGTGTTAGAAGGGGAAATCTCCCTAGACCAGAGTGTGGGAGGACCTACTTTTGAGTCCTGGCTCTGCCACTTGCCTACTGCATTGTGACCTTGGCCACATCGTGGGGCGTCTTCAAGCCTGAGTTGGTTCGCTTGGAAGGGAAGCCAATCCTGCCACACCCCCTTCCCAGAGATGCTGTAAGGGCTTCACGATTGATGGGGAGGAGAAGGCCATGAAACTCTGAGGTGCTAGAGCCACATAAGGTGGTTCTGATAGCTCCGGGAGTAATGTCCCAACTGCATTCCTGCATTCCTGCATCCCTGCAGCAGCAGCAGTTTCCTCCCTTTCTAATGGGCTACCCCAGGGCCTGGGGACTCCCTGGCATGGGTGGGGCTGCAGAGAGGTCTCTGATGCCCTGGCGAGAGGCTAAGTAAAGCCAGATTCCCACCTCCTGCGGTGCCTACCTCTAAAGACAATGATGAAGCACAGAGAACATTGACCGAAATCAATTAGAGAAATCAATGCCCCCCAGTGCAGTACGCATTTCTTGCATTCCTGCTAGCCTGGTCCCACCCACCCTGCCCAGCAGCCCTGTTCACTCTAGGAGATCAGATGGTTTAGTTAAATCCCTGCTGGTCTCCATTCCCAGACTAGTTCTCTCCTTCTAGGCTGGGCCTCAGGTGGCCCTGTGGGGAGGGAGTGTTGGTAAGGGTGTTCAGCCTGCCATTATGAGGGAGACAGAGGGCTGGAACAGGGATGGGAAAGCCCGTGGATGAGCCGGGCCCTGTGCAGCTTTGCCATGTTGGACAGGATACTTGCTAGGCTCTCTGCTTGAACTCCAAGAATGAGGCGAGACAAGGACCACAGGAAAGAGAAAAAAGAAATTTCAGTTTTTACAATGTCTCCACACTGGTTGCTGGGCAGGGCAGGGAGAAAGTGAGTATTTAAGATGCTAACTGGGACATGAAAAGTTACAGGCTGGAGGGCCATCACTTTGCTTATTTATTTAGGGCGCATAGGTTACCAGGGAGGAACCCTGGATCCCAATTGCCAGAGTTCGAATCATGATTCTGCCACTTAAAATATGACTTTAGCAGAGTTAAATCACTTTTCTTGTCTCAGTTTTCTCATTTATAAATGGGGCTGTTAATAGTACCTACCCCACAGTTATAAGAATGAAAGAAATAACAGCATGTATGTGTCTTGCCATAATGCTGGTTACTTTATTTTTTCTAATGACAAAGCCCGAGAAGTCAGGGTTGGTCACCCTATTCTGGCTTGACCACTGTCTGAGTAGGAGGCAATTTCTCCCCTCCCAGGCCTCTGTGGTCAATCTGTCACCAACGGCTTGCAATTTTATCTTGATACTGCCTCTGACGCCTTTTCCTGTCCACACCTACGACCGCCTCCTTCTCCACGACCTCCTATCCCTGCCCACCACTGCTTCCTGTCCACGCCCACCGTCACCTCCCGCCACGCCCACCACCACCTCCTTGTCCACGCCCACCATCACCTCCTGACACACCCACCCCTTCTCCACGCCCACCTCCTCCTATCCCTGCCCACCACTGCTTTCTGTCCACGCCCACCGTCACCTCCCGCCACGCCCACCACCACCTTCTTCTCCACGCCCACCATCACCTCCGCCACGCCCACCACCACCTCCTCGGGTTTTAGGCCCTCCTTACCTTGGGTGAGACTGTTATAATTGCCTCCTAACTGTTCTCCTGTCTCCATCCTTCACAGAGTTGTCAGATCAGTCTTCCGAAAATACCATTTTTGTCATGTCACTTGTCTGTTCAGAAACTTTCGGTGGGTTGTAGGGGAGCAAGTCCAAAGGCTTCGCTAGCTTGGTCCTCCACTGTCCATCCCAATGGGACCTTCCAGATCTTCTTCCGTTAGCCAGTGCCGACCTGTGCCCATGGTTCCTCACTCTTGGACTGTTTCTCAAACCGTTCTTACCCCTGTGTTTTTACCTATGCTGCCCCCTTCTCAGAGCTCTCTCCTCTGTTGCAGCCCAATTCTACCCATCCTTCCAGGTCCAGCTGGAATCCTGCCTCCCCAGCAAGTCCTGAAATCCAGTGGTACTCTTCTTTTCTCCTACTTGACCCCAGTGTGCCTTTGGGTTGCTCACTCTTTTCAGGGGTACATGCCCTAATTCTATCTGTAAATGTTTCCCAGACAGGGGCAATTCTGATGCTGTGCTGGGGACAGAAAAGGGGTCCAATAAGTCTGTGCTGGTTGATTGATTGCAGGAGACTCTGGTGGGCTGCTGTCCCATGGTGGTTTCTGACATGTCTTAGCTGGCACCTTCTTTTTATTCCTGGTTGGTTTTCATCTCCAGGGCAGGGGAACACTCACTCAGCCTTCTTCCCTCCACTGAAGGAAAGGAAGGGATGAGATTCTGCTGGGGGCAGCACAGGTCTGGTCAGCTGAGCTCTGTGGCTAATGTGTGTGTGCACATGCCTGTGTGTGTGTAAGCGTGTGTGTATGTACATGCCTGTGTGTGTGTACTGCATGTGTGTGTACTGCAGTGGGGCTGCAACCCCCTCCCCCAGTCCTTCTTCCCTCTCTGCTACTGCTCTTGCACTCCAGAGAATCCACTCCACAAGATGAGTAGGTCTAGAGAGATGAGGCAAAGGGAAGAAACTAAAGGCCTAAGTGTTCTCTTTCCCTCCCCTTTGCACATCATAACTTCTGGATCTTTAATGGTGGAGGGACAGGCAAGGTGGGTGGGTGGGCAGGAGGCTTACCTGCTGGTTAGCTCAGGATGGCTGGGATGGGCCCTTCCAGGTGGTCTGAAGGAATATAGTACTTGAGGGTGTGTGAAAGTGTGTCAGTGAACCCCAGGGGCTTTTGTTCACACCTACTGACTCTCCTTTCTCCCATGACTCCCTCTTGCAAGATCTCCTATCCCTCATACTCTACATAGTAGTCTTTGGATCCCCATAGCCTTTTATCTTCTCTTCTCATTTCCTGCTAAGTTTTATGCCTTGTCATAGGTTCCCAATCCTTTTCCTAGATCCCAGAGGAAAGGGGTGACATTTTATGAACAACTTCCTATTGAACCAGACATTTGACTAGCTGCTCTGTGTACAGTGTCTCATATAATTTCTTTGAGGGTTTTTTTTTAATTCCCATTTTATAAAGATTTTATAGATTAAATTGCCCATGGCTAGTATGTGTTCATCTGTATTTCCTCTGCAGATCCTGGCCGAGGGGAGCCTTACACACAGCACATGCTCAGGAAATAATGGTGCGGCACTTGGACTGCCACATGTGAGGGCAGCTCAAGTTGAGGCCTGGGGTCGGCAGAGGGTAGGCTGTAGTGGGAGAAGCTTATACAGATAGGGAGGAAAGAGGACCCAAGGCCAGAGTGCCCCACAGCCACAACAAGCTGAATGTTGATCTGGCTGGTGTGGTCCACTGTCCTTGTGAAGGCCTGGTGACCCCAAGTCCCTCAAAGGCCTCAGCCACTCACCTCTTGCTACCAGATTCTACCCCCCCCCCCCACAAGAGAAGTCAGTGGAAGCCACTCTTGGGTGTCCATTGCTTCTTTCTCAGCCCCTTTCACCCAAAAGGGGGCCAGGCGAAGCTTCCACATATGTTTCAGAGTTGTCCTTCGAATACCCACTGGGGTTAAAAGACAGTTTAACAAATTTTTGGAGGAGAAAGAGGGATGTGCTAATTTGGGAGCCTGGAATAGAGCCCTTGGAAGAGGGAAAAGCTGCATTGGCTACCAGAGTGTGGGGATGGTGGAGTGTATTTGGGTGACCAGAAGGCCCTGAAGTGGGGCAGCTGAGCGAGTAAGTTCATTTATAGCCGGCTCCCAACCTCTGGCCTCCAGTCCAAGACGCCCCAGCTGTATAATTCCTATAGGCTTGTCATCCTTTCATCTATACTTTTGTGAAGTTGGTTCTTTAAGTTCCCGAATTTTGGAAAAGAAGCCGGGAGACCTTGTCAGATATAAAGTCTTTTTCTAGAACTAGAGAGGCCCGGAGCAAAGTCAAGGAGGGCTGCCCAGAGGAGGCTTTCCCCAGCTCCTCTCCCCAAGCTTTCCTAGGGCTGCACCTCCCTCGGGCATAATTCAGTGGCGTGGGGGAGGAGATAGGGCTCCGGCCAACGCGGCAGGATCAGCCAGACAAGAGAGGCATTCGGCGGAGACCCGCGCGGGCTGCTTCCAGGGCTGGGGAAGACAAGTTCCCGCCTAAATCCGCAAGATGGAAGTTGCTCCCTCTAGCTTTTCCACTAGCGAAGGCTGCTGGTTTTGTGAGTGACCCCTCCCTTCGCGCCCAGGTCGATTTCTAACATTTACTCTTTTATAAAGTCATTTTCATTTAAAAATGCATGGTAAAAGACACTACCAAATACACCTTAGATCCGGCCCAGATCCGGTTTTGGGTAGCGCGGAAAGTTTACAAGGCACTGGATTGTACCCCACCCCAGCACCCGGGGTGCGCGCGGAGCTGAATGCAGGAATGTGTGCACCAAAGCCGAGGGACGCAGGCAGCTCTAACGTTGCTGAGGATGTGTAGGGAGGGAGAGTGAAACTGGGGTGCCTGGCGTGCGTAGGCGTGTGCCCCCGCGTGTCCACGGCCCCGCCGCCTCGCCCCCTCTTGCCGAAACGTGCCAGCAACCTCAGCTCTCTTTCAGCCCTTTCCCAGCCAGACGCTTCCTTTTTGGTGCCTCTGGGCGTTTACTGTAAATTCCGTGACTAAAACACGCCGGTGAGCCCGGCCCATCGACAGATGGATCAATCGCCCCCTTCTCGGCTGGGGGAGGGGGACCCCACCCGGAGCCTCCGAAGCGGGTAGCTGCCGGCTGCCTTGGGAGAGCTCTCCTGCCGCCGAGCTTGGGCCGCCGAGCTTGGCACGGAGCCCTGGGCCCGGTCGGTCTCGGGTGCTCCCGCCGGGGTGGGGTGCGAACCCCCGACCGATCCCTCCGGTGCGGCTCGGGCAGGTCAGCCGGCCTCGGAGGAGGCGGTCGGGGCGCCCGGGCACCGCGGCCTTCCTCCCGCGCCAGGGGAGGAGAGAGGAGTGGGGAAGGGGAGTCTCGAAGGGCTGCAACGCCGGGGCGTGAGGGGGCCGAGGGCGCCAGGGGCGTGTGGGGAAAGTTCTCGAGCTCCGCGTGGAGAGCACACGTGTATGCGTGCTAGGGGCTAGACCCGGGCAGGCAGGCTGCGCGGGGACGCTGGGGGCTGGCGCTGGAGGGGCTCCTTCTTTTCTCCTGCGCCTTCGGGGCGAAGCTCTGCTTGGACTCCCTGGCCCAAGGACGCATCCGCCCGAGGAGGGTGGAGCCCCTCCCCAGACCCTGGCCGCTTAGCCGGGGATTTTCGGGCGCCCCTCCCCCCATGCCCCCGGGATGGCTGGGGTGTCGTGGACACTCCACGCCCTTCGGCCTCAGCTGAGCCTCCCTAGGCCTCCCGGACCCGTGGGCCGAGGCGGCGGGGGCAGGGGCAGTGGGGATTGAGGGTGCAGCCCGCCCGCGGCGAGGGGTGGGGGGGGGTGCGGTGGCGCGCTGAGAAGGCAGGAGGAGGGTGAGGAGGCTGTGGTGGGTTTGAGCCGTAGCTCGGGGAGCCGGTCAGTTTCCGGCCAAGGCAGCAGGTCAGTCCCGGGAAGGGCGGGCGGCGGAGCAGAGGGAGTCAGCGGCGAAGCACTCCTCTCGTCCAGCGTTCCCCGGCGCCACCGCCACCGTCGTGTCGCCGCCGCCGCTGCAGAGTGTCGCTGCTCCGCCGCGCTCCCGCGCCCCGAGCCGCCAGCCGCCTGGGAGCCTGAGCGCTGAGCCCCGGGCGGAGAAGAGGGGCGCGGGCGCGAGAGCCGCGGAGAGGGAGCCGCGAAGGGGGGAAGGGGGCGGGCGGAGGGAGGAGCAGGGAGAGAGGGAGAAGGGGGAGGGAGAGAGGAGAGCGAGGGAGAGCTGGAGAGAGCGAGAGCAAAGAGCGAGAGCCAGGGAGAGGAGAGGGAGGGAGAGAAGAGAGAAAGACACGCACGCAGACACACACAGTCACTGGAATTCCATTAGAAAAAAGTGAGACGAAGCAAGGGTTAGCGGCAGAAGATTTTTTTTTTTTTTTTTTTTTTAATCTTTTCTTCGTCTGGGTGCGAAAGAAGCGACTCCGGGCTCTCGTCCTCGAAGCTCCCACTGGATTGTTCCTTGACGCTAACACCCGTCGGTGGATTTCTCTCCTATTTGCATTTTATTCTGACCCCCACCTTCGCTGCTTCCTTCCAGCCCTTCACTCTCAAATCGCCTCTTCCCCACCTCCCCAGTACGTTCCTGGGAAGCGCAGGGGAATTGGACCCGCGGGGACTCGCGCCTTCCCGGACCAGCGGAGGGGAGGACAGAGCGAGGACCAAGCTGTCGGCTTGCAAAGCAGATATACCCTCATTTACGTGTATATTTGAATTTAGTGGGCAAGGGGGGCGTCGAGAGGCAGCCCACCGCCCTCCTGCCCCCCCCTCCCCGCCAGAGGCGAGGATCGCCGGACTCAGGATCTTCATCGGGTGGACTAGCAGGGATCTCCGCATTGGATTTGGGGCTGATTATCACTGCTTGGCTATTATTATTGTTGTTGTTATTATTCTTTTTTTTTTACCCAAGGGAGAAAGACACAAAAAACTGTGGGATTTATTTAACATGATCTTGGCAAACATCTTCTGCCTCCTCTTCTTTTTAGGTGAGTACCTGCGGGCGGGTAGGGCAGCTCGTCCGCGGGAGCCTGGGGGGCCGCGCGGGGCCGCGCGTTCGGTCGCCGGCGAGAAGCCGGGAACGCGGGGGGCGAGCGGGGCGCGGGCTGGAGACCGGCGGGGAGAGCGCGCCGCGGAGCGAGCCGGGCCCCCGCGCTGCCGAATCGAGCCGGGCCGGGCGGCGAGGCTGCGGGCGGAGGGACGCGAACAGCCGCTGGCTGGTTACGCGGGGGGCTTGGGAAGGAGACTTGGAACACCCAAACCATCGCCGCACATACGCACGCACACACGCACACTCGCTTACTCACATACAATGCTAGCACTCATTTCTCTCAAAATAATGGGTTCAAATTGCGGCAACTTAAGAAAAAAAGAATACCAACTCTAGATCTGGAAGAGAGGAGGGTGGGAAGAGGCTCTGTGTCGCGGAGAGAAAAATCATGCCAGTTTCATCTTTCTGGTCGGCTCCCGGATCGGCCCGGGCGGACGGCATGGGTTTCTGGATCTCCTGCTTGGACATCGGTGCGGGCAGCGCTGGCCGCCATCCCCTCACCTGCCAATCACCCTTCGGGAAATGCATCCCACTTCCCGCTCCCCGAACCCCTTTCCAGTGGCCCCACTCCCTGGAACACTTTTCAAGTTTCTCCCCACCCTTCTCCCGCCCTCCCGCCCAGACCCGAGCCAGATGCGTGGGCAGGAGTGAAGGGTTGTGAGCAACCGTTCACTACCTATCCCTCACCACCTCTGGCCGCCTGGGAACCCTGTAGCTTGTGGGAAGAGGAGGGAGGGAGGTCAAAGTTTGCTTCCCTGGGTGAAGAGGGAGAGGAGTGATGGGAAAAAAAGGGATCTGAACAAAGACCACTGCTTATTCTATAAGCCCCCTCCTCCAACTGCAGGGAGGAGGGGCTGCCTGGTGTCCCTGAACCCTGGGCAGTCTCTTTCCCACCCAGAATTCCCAACCCCTCGCACCCTTTTGTGCTATGTGAAATCTCAGCTGCTTGGGAAATGGGTATAGAGAGGGGATTCTGGGAGGGGAGGGGAGGAAGAAAAGGTGTTTGCCAGCCGGGTGCTGACCTGGAGTCCCTGGCCAGGCTGCTGCCCCTGGGTAGGTGCTCTGGAGAGGGAGCTGGGTAATGAGTGTGTTGAGGGCTCACACATCTGCTTCGGTGTGGATGCTGTTCCTGCCACCCTGGCCTGCTGTTAGCCTCTGGTGAGCTGGGGTGCCTAGCTGGGTCAGGACTGTACCCTTTCTCTCCTGCAGGAGGGGAGAGGGGAAGGCCTGAGGGTTTAGGTGCCCATCACAGAAAGATGTTTGTGGTCTAGTAAGTGCCCTCCTGGCTTGAATAGGGGATTTGAGTCAATACTGATTAGACCCTTTGTCCACCCCCTGCCTCTACCCTGTCCCAGAAGCTGCGGTCCCCCAGGGTGCCTGGCCCTGCTCTAGGGTGTGGCCTTCACAGGTCCTGCTCCCCTAAACCAGAGGCAGCTGTCTCCAGGGTGGGAGGGGCTGCAGGAGGAAGCGGCAAAGGTACTCTGGGCCCACTGTGAGTTTGCAGCCCTTCCTGGCAACCCACTGCAAGTGGACTCTCATTCTGGAGGGGCTGTTATAAAACCTGACCTTTTCTCCCACTGCTGGTTTGAAAACCCAGCTTTCTGGGGCCAAGAAGAAAAGAAAATTGTATTTCAGGAGAAGCCGCCAGATTGCCCGCTGCTGAGCTGTGTATGGCTATACCCCAGAGGTGCCTTCTGATGTCCTGGGGTGGAGAAGAGCGTTATGGGCCCCTTAGTCCTGTCTAGGCCCAGGACCCCATGTTGCAGGCAGGCTTTTTTTCAGCTGGGAGGGCTGTGGAGTTGACTTCGTTCTCATGATATAGGGGTATGTGTGTGTATGTGTGTGTCAGAGATGCGCCCGGAGTCTGAGACCCTGGGGTCAGTGGTGACAGGAAGAGTAAGAGCAGGGGATCAGCAGTCCTTTTGGTCAGAGCCCTTCAGCTCCCCTCCCTTGAGATGTCCCTTTCCAGAGCTGGGGGGAGGGGTTAACTGAGTGACCACTAGATATTAGAAGACTCTGGGTGAGGCCAGCCAAGGAGGAAGGGATAGGCTGGTATTAAGGAAACTTCAGCCTCAGGGCCACTTTCCTTGGCAAGGAGCCCACAGTTGGGAGTTGGTTGAAAATTCCACTTGCGGGGAGAGGGTTTTGTGGAGCTTGGGACTGGGTAGGCAGGTTCAGTGTGTGTGTGTGTGGGGGGGGGCACGGTGAAGTGTGGTGCCAGGAACATGGGTCTTCAGTGTGCCCCCCAAGGTTCCGAGTGAGGCCTGGAGGTAGAGAGGCCTTTCTGGCCCAGTCATCCTGACCTCCAGGGTTGACATACCCAGGGAGAGAATGAGATGGGGAAAGTCACTTGGGGGCATGGCTGGTCAGAGGGCCCACTTCCCTCTGGTATCCTAGTGTGCATTCTAGCTCTTGTGGGGCTGTTCAGTGCGGGAGGGTGTTTGCAGCTCCGTGTAGTCTCTTAGTCCCCCTTGTCTCTAGAAGCTGTTCCACATGTCTTTTCTTAATGGATCTGAGTTTTCTCCTGATTTAGAATTTGGAAGCAGCAGGATACCTTCTGACCTTTACTCTTTTAGAATTCTTGGCCCAAGGCTCCCAGTTGCTATTTCTTTCTCTGTCTGGGCTTGATTGGTTCTGGGGGTCATGACGCCAACTAGAAGAGCCAAGGATGGGTGCAGCCAGGGAGTTTGGGGAGAGGATGCATTGGCTCTCTGCAGAGCATCTTCCTGCCCTGGTCACGTGTACCAGCTGGCAGCATGGGGGAAGCCCTTGCTTTTGGCACAGGAGCCCAGCATTTGTGAGGATCGTCCTGTGGGGCTCTAGGGCCCACCTGTAAGGCAGGCAGGGTAAGTGTCCTTCTTGCCCCAATCCCCTAGGCCAGTGTCTTGACCTTTAAGCCTGCCCAGGATGATCCCTTCTCAGGCTGTCTCAGACAGTGCAGCCTCAGGCACAGTCAAGGTGAGAAGGGAGAAGGCTGCTGGGACACTGCGGGGAAGTCCGTGGAAGTCCCAAGGCTGGGTCATTCTTGAGACTCTAGCATGCAGGCTGGCCGCTGGCTAGGTGGGGGTAGCAGGTGCAAGTGAGGCTGGGTAAACTCAGCTGCTCCTGGGTGGCCCACATGCACTGAGTCCTGCTCGGGGACCTAGGAATTTGCTGAAGCCAGGAAATAAAGCTGCTGCCTCGGCTTGGGCGGAGAACACCTCTCCAGCCGGTGCCTGGGCAGATGCCCCGCTGTTAGTGCTCACACCCCATGCTGGCTTCTTCTCTTGTCTTGTCTCAGCTTGGCCACAGCCTTCAACTCTTCCTGTCCTGAGGCAGAGGTGTGGTCAACGGGAGAAGGAATATCTTTTTCTCTGGCCCTTATGGCCTTCTCCATTGCAGGCCTGCCCCTTGCTCTTCTACTTCCTCTCCTTGTGGCTAGGTCTCCTGCCGACAGTGGTGGAGTCCTTTCCCTCCGCAGCTGTCTGGAGTGGCAGGCTCGTGGTGCAGTGCTCTGCCTCTAGGTGTCGCTGTCTCCCTACGGTAGCTCCCCCCCTGAGCAGGGCCTCCTGGGGGAAGGAGTGAGAAGTGGCCATTCTGGGTAGGGATTGGGGCGGGGGCGGGGAAGGGCGGATTCTATGGGATTCTGAGGAGGGGACTTCTGGCCAGTATGCTTTGGGCTGGATGGAATGGAGGAAGCCTCCCAGGTCACTCCTGGGTCTTGGAAAAGGCAGTCTCGGCTCTGGCGTATGGAGGGGCTTTTTCCGGGGCAGGATCTGGAGTGGACAGGAAGACTGGGGTGATGTCTGTGTCTAGAGGAAACCATTTTGGGAGCTTGATTTTGACAGGACCAAGTGGGCTCCTCCCTGCCCTTCCCTTCTGAATCTTTTCCCCGGAGCCCCTTCCTTCAGAGGACGGTGGGTTTAGGTGCTCTGAGGGTGATGGGTAGGAAGGGTGGTTGAATCCTGCCTGTTCACCTTTGGAAAGGCAAGGCTCCATGTGCAAGACCAGAGTCCAGGGAGGGAAGCTCTTTCCCTTTTGCAGTTGGCTTATTATTCGGCTTTTGGAAAGAAGAAAAAAAAAAGGAGAGACCAAGGGGGAGAGGGTTTCAGAGAAGGGTGGAGAGGAGAGGGAAGAGAGGAGAAGTAGGAAGTGCGAGAGAGAGAGAGAGAGAGAGAGAGAGATTGGGGCACAAGGCTATTCAAAGAGCAAAGGTGATGAAGAAATAGACCTTAGAAGGAAGTCAGAGAGAGAAGTGTGTGTGAGAGAGAATTGAGAAAGCCACACACACACACACACACACACACACACACACACACACACACACAAGGAAGAAAGCTAGGGGCTTGTCAGGCTTGCCTGCAGCACTTTCTTTCTGCAGGGCTGGGGTACAACTTGGCCACAGAAGGCCTGTTTTCAGGTGTCCAGCCAGGGTGCACTTGGACTGGAAGGTGTGGAGGGCTGGGCTGGAAAGGGGTGGCCGCCCCCTTCTGGGCATGCCTCAGGCCACAGGTCGGGCTTGTCTCTTGGGGTCTTCTCTTAGAGTCTGGGAACTCAGAATGGACAGTCCAGGAGTCTGAGGGGCCCTTTCAGCCCATGTGTGACCTTGAGTTGTCCTCTCCCTTCTTTAGGTCTCAGTTTCCCCAGGGTAAAGTGGTGGGGGTCGGGGGAGCTGGATGCTGTGGTCTCTGAGGTCCTAACAGACTAGGAGAGTAAAATTATTTCCTGCTGCTTTCCCAGTTTAACCCAGCCTGTTGGCTGGACCTCTGGTGGAACTGAGGTGGATGGAGGTTTGGGCAGCAGGAAAGTGAGAGTCGTCCTCTGCACACTCGGGCAGGCCCTGCAGCCCCCAGCTCTCTGCTGAGGCTGTGGCATCCTTCTCTGGCCTCCTGGGGTTTTCGACTGTCTGTGGTCTTGCTGGAGGGTCTTCGGGCTTTCCTCTGCTCCGCTCCTGGGCCCAGGGCTGAGGGGTGACCAAGTGGAATTGGAAGAGAATCTGGTAGAGCCGGGGCACAATGACAGCTCGAGGTCTCCTTTGGGCTTGAGGAGGGATGTTGGTGTCTTGGGAACCTTTGGGCTCTTCCTCTGACCCGCTGTGTGGTGGGGAAGGCAGCATGGAGTCGGCCTTGGTGTGCTTTGGAGTAAGATGGGTGTGAAATTCCCCGAAGGGCCCAAGCCCCCAGGCCTGCATCTTGGGTCGGAGGTCGTGGCGGCCCTCATTCATGCTTGTCTTCCCTCCCCACCACCCAGACGAGACCCTCCGCTCTTTGGCCAGCCCTTCCTCCCTGCAGGGCCCCGAGCTCCACGGCTGGCGCCCCCCAGTGGACTGTGTCCGGGCCAATGAGCTGTGCGCCGCGGAATCCAACTGCAGCTCCCGCTACCGCACGCTGCGGCAGTGCCTGGCGGGCCGGGACCGCAACACCATGCTGGCCAACAAGGAGTGCCAGGCGGCCCTGGAGGTCCTGCAGGAGAGCCCGCTGTACGACTGTCGCTGCAAGCGGGGCATGAAGAAGGAGCTGCAGTGCTTGCAGATCTACTGGAGCATCCACCTGGGGCTGACTGAGGGTAAGCCCGGCGGGGGGGGGGGGGAGGGGGGGGGGGGGGGGGGGGGGGGGGGGGAGCTGTGGGTGGGGGCCTAGGTTCAAGGGAAGACTCGGTAGTGGAGGGAACCGGCCAGCTCTCTATCGCTCCCTGCCAGGGGAGCCTGGAACATAGAGGAAGTAGCTGGCTGACCTAGGAGGGCAGCTGTTAGAGGCGGCCAGGAGAGGTGAAGGAGGGGGCAGAATGTCAGCTGGGGAGGAGAGGGGGCCGGGTGGTGGGAGAAGGAGAACAAGGCTGGAGAAAGGAGGGGGGTAGGGGTCAGGGAGAGGATGGATGGACGGACGGACGGACGGACTTGTGCAAGTGGTAACAGAGAAGGGGAGGCAGGAGTACCCAGGCAGATGGGGGGGTCGCTGCAGGCAGAGCTGTGCCTCCAAGCAAACCAGCCCCTGCCACTGCCCGAAGGCCTGGGCTCTGAGCTGAGGGCAGTCCCGTTTTTGCTCTTCCTGCGGCCAGGAGGCTTGCTCTTCAGGGGCCTTCCTGACCCCAGGGCTGGCCTAGGCCCTTTCCATAAGGCTTGGAGCAGTGTGTGGGCAGCAGGCCCCTCCACCTGCCAAGGTGGAACCTGCCACCGCCCCCTCCCCTAACAGCCCGCTCCCCAGTGTCATCCCCCTCCAGACCACAGTGTAGAGGATTTGCGTATAGTGCAGGAGGATTGGCCACCTTGGTCAGACAGTCATTTATTGATTCAACAACTGTTTATTGAGAGGTTATCATCTGCTGGGCATTATGGGAACACTTGAGAACAAGCGGGGGGGAGCCTCTGCCTTCATGGAGCCCATAGTTGGGGGGGGTGCAGAGAAGTGAGGGGCTTTCTGTCACTTTGTGGCCTGAATGCTGTCAGAACGCACTGGTGCTGTGGGAGCCCCATGGCAGGTTCTTACAGTCTCAAGAGCCTTCCTGGAAGAGGCAGCCTCTGAGCCGAGACTAAGAGTGAGCTGCAGTTATGCCGGAGGGATATGGGCAGAGTGTGGGAGGTGGAGGGGGAGCTTTGGCAAAGGCCCCCAGGAGGGAGTTGAACTCACTTGCAGACCAACAAGTAACTCAGTGTAGTCAGGTGGGGAGCTGGAAGTGGGGATGGGGGGAGGAGAGGGGAGGGGTGCGGGACCTGCTGGGCCTCAGGGAGCCCCGCAAGGGGCGGCCACGCGATCTCAGCTTCAGGACAGTGTTCATGTGGTTCCAGCAGAGGAGGTTGTTCCTGTGATCCAGGCCAGGGGTTGTGGTGGCTGGCTGAGGACAGTGGCAGGATTGAGGGAGGGTCCAGGGAAGCAGAACCAACAGGTCTTGGTGAAGGGAGAGGAATCAAGGAGGGCAGTTTTCTGTTTTGGGCAACTGGGTGGGTGATGGGGCCGTTTGCAAGAGGCAGAGAAGGTTTCGTGGGGGGGAGGGCAGGGAGATGATGCCTTAATTTTGGGGCCTGTGGCTCTGGTTGGAGCCCAGGTGGGGAAGCGGCTTTGTACATGGAGATTTAGGAACTGCCAGTCAGCCAAGGCCAAGGGTGTGGGCACACTGAGGGGAGGGCGGGGACAGAGCCCCCAGGGCCACCACCGACATTTACAGATGGGTGGGGGAGGCAGGGGCACCTGCAAGGGTGCAGGAGAGAGGCGGGAGGGACAGCAGAGGACCGGGGAAGGAAGGAGGGCGAGCAGTCTCCGGTACTTGGGGTCCATCAGGAGAGGGCTGGCAGCGTGGCCCTGTGCTCTTAGGGTGAGCTCCACAGGTGGCTGCTGGGAGCAGAAGCCTGGTTAGGGGGTGAGTGGCAGCTGGGAAAGGTGACTGTGGACAACTTCTAGAAGTTTGGTGTGAGGAAGAGAGGACAAAGGGTGACTTTTTTTTTTAAGATGTGAGAGGGCGGAGCAGCTTGAAATGGAAGGTAGGCCAGTAGTGGTGGAGTGTCGAGGTGAAGAGAGGGGTATGCTGTGGAACTGCGTCTGTGGTTAGCCTGAGATGGAGAAGCAGCATGGCCTCAGGGTGCTGGAGGGTAGGGGAAATGGGGACCGGGTGTGGGGGCCGGAGAAGGAGGGATTTCTGACCAGGCGCCGAGATGGTTCCAGTACACCCTGAACGTGGGGGTAAAGAGGGCAGGTCATTATGAACAGTGTCACCACCGTGAATAGCAAAGTAATTTTTCTGACTCAGTCTCCCGTTCCCAGCAACCTCGAGTCCTGGAGCTAGAGGTGAGCAGAGAGAGGGAAACGGTGCCACAAAGTGCATGTCCTTTATTCCCTGCGAGGGGAGGGAGGATGCCTCTCTACTGCCTGAAAACTGAGGTCCCTGAACCCATGGCTTCATTCTTTAGTTTCTTGTTTTCTTTCCTGAGGTCTTCAGTTGCAACCCAGGGGAGGTGGGGCGGTACCTTGTTGTGGGCTTGCTGAGGGCTGCAGGCTTCCCAGGGGAGGGGTCAGGACTGCCAGCTGGAAGAGCCGGTGGGCCGCCCGAGAGCCCGGCCACCAGAGTGGCTCCCTCGGGCATGACCGTGCCAGAGGGCCGAGGCCCTTGCTGGTGGGAGCCAGGCAGTGGGGCGTTTGGATGAAGATGGCGTGTGTCACGGGCTTTATGCTGCGTCCTGCCCTTTGCTCTTCAAGGCCCTCTCAACCCAGCAATGCCGGACGGGAGAGGCGTGAGCTGGCTTGCCGGTTCTCTTACTCAGCGACCATCTTTGAAGCCTCTGTGTGCTTCGGGGTGGGGGTGGGGAAGCGCTGATTCAGCCGTGGTCCCCTGTGCTGGGCTGCATGTGGCTAGGAGAACCCTCCCCTGGGCCAATCCTACAAAAGTAGACCCCCTGCTTTCTCCTTCCTCAGAATGCACCCCGCCCCCATTCCTGGCTCTTGGGAGCCCAGGTGGTTTCTGCCTAGAGCTGGCCAGGGGAAGCTGAGAGGCCATTTAACAGTAGGTAATGTTCCTGGGAGTGACAGGATCCACCTGAGAGTTAATTATTCACCGTGTGGGATGAGTGGTCTCCCTGGGGGAGGCTGCAAGCACTTCCTCCCTATTCCTTAATAACACTGAATAACCTGGCTTGGGCCTGGGGCGGGATGGGGGATTGTGGAGAGGAGAGATCTGTACTGGTTTGGACTTTGATTGTGGCTTCTCCTTGGCCCCTGCTGGCGGGTGTGATTGCTCTGGAGGCTGGGCCCCACCTTCTCCCTCCACCTGAGGCTGAGCTATGCATAGTCTGAGGACCTCAGCTGCGGACAGAGCTGGTGGTGGCAGGGATGTGGCCTCTGCTGAGCTCCTAGATGGTCCCAATTGCAAAGGACCTAGAGATCGTTCTGTCCCACGCCCACTTTGGTGGGGAAGCTGAGGGTGCAGGGAGGAGGGTTGGTGGGACCAGGGCCCCCGACTCCTTATGCAGACCTCTTTCCAACTGCCCTGGGGAGAACCTGTGGCCTGGGGCTCAACTGTCCCTTCTGTCACCCACCGCCATTATTTACATGGTGGTGCTGTCCCTGATGGCTCCACGGGGCACTTGAAACCAGACTTCTTGCCTTCTCCAGAGGTGGCCCTGAAGTTCAGGGTCATTCTGGTCCTTCACATGTGAAGAGCAAAGGCCTCTTGCACAGGTCATGGCCTGGGAATCTGACACCTTAGGTTTGGGTCAGTCTGGTGGCCGGGATGCCCAAGGGGCCAGGTCTCCGACTTCCTGCTGGTGAATTCTGCCGCAGGAGCGTGCAGCATGAGTTGACTTAAATAGGATGGGCCTTTCCCAGCCAGTCCTGCCAAGAGGCTGTTTTCCCCCCCCAGACACTAACCCCCAACCCTGCAGTCGATCATACTAGC
This sequence comes from Callorhinus ursinus, assembly GCF_003265705.2. Classification (NCBI taxonomy): domain Eukaryota; kingdom Metazoa; phylum Chordata; class Mammalia; order Carnivora; family Otariidae; genus Callorhinus; species Callorhinus ursinus. The sequence continues at coordinate 159,725,973 of NW_027397066.1, forward strand.
TGATCCGTACCCAGGTGCCTAGCTTTGCCAGGTGCAGGAGGGAAGGACAGGCCTGGGGCTGGGGAAGCAGTCCTGCTGGCCTAAGACTGACCCTGTGAAAAGTCCAACAGCAGCAGTACTTGCTTAAGAACAGTTTGGTTCAGCAACACTTTTAATTTTGGAGACTGTATTCATCATGGCTAAGTACTTGGATTCTGGAGCCAGCTGCCTGGGTTTGAAACCTGGCTCTGCCACTTACCAGCTGTGTGACCTTGGGTCAGTTACTTAACATCTCAGACCAGTTCTTTAGCAATAAAACAGGAAGAGGAATAGTGCCTATCTCTTAGAGAAATTAAGAGGATGAAGCGAGTTCGTACACCTAAAGCGTTTTCAGTGGTGCCCGTGCAGAGAGGGCTCAGTGTAACATCATTTTTCCTACAAAAACTCTTCCTAAGCTCTTGTATTATTTGGCCCCAACCAATAGCAGTGGCTGGTAACCCCACCGCTGGGAGTTTTTCTGGTGCCTGTGGGTAGAGAGGAGGACACTGAGATTGTACAGGCCTGGTCAGTCCCGGGGGCAGGTGGGATTGGAGACTGGCCTGAAAGGATCAATACCGTTTGGATGTCGGTCAGCAGATAGTGCTTAGGGCCCGTTGTGTGTAGTGCATTCTGTGTACTGTGTGTTGCAGGGCGTGAAGGGTGCTTGCTCCTGTGAGGTGAAGTAAAGGGTGGGGGCCAGTTCTCCAGGGGGAGAATGAACATCTGGGGGTCTGTACCATTTTTGGGGGGTTTGCTACCTATTAGCAGACAGATGCCTTGCTCTGTGAACCAGCAGAGGGCCGGATACGCCTTCAGTGCTGGCCTCCGGGGGACCTCACCCCTTACGGGCAGATTGCAGGTCCCCTCTTCCGGATGGCTGGCCCCGTCCTGCAGGTGGCCCTGTGGATGCCACCGCACATGTGCTCTTCTTCAGGTGCTGGACCCCGGGGGAATGGGAAATCAATGTGTGAGACTGTGGGTCATCACCTATCTCCCCCGCCCCTTCAGCACACACACAGTCTGAGTGATTATCCATTGATTTCTCCTCACAGTAATGTCTCAAGAGGATATTTCCTGTCCTGCCGAGGTGTTGGTGGAGGGGGCGGGAGTCCCAGTGAGGAGGTGGTGGGTCTCCAGGGCATCCCTGTGCCATTTATCTCCCATCACTCGCTTGCTTTTCCATTCACCAGCCTTCTGATGCACCCCAGAGCCCTGAGGACGGGTCTGAGAAGCCAGCAGGTGATGGGGAGGCCAGGGAGGGAGTGCAGAGGTGGGGAGTTGGTCAGACAAGATGGGGGTCATGCCTCCACTCAGCAGACCTTCAGCCCCTCCAGGCGGACCCTTCTGGTGACATGACAGGAAACAAAGAGGAAGTTCTGTGCCCTTAGGTGGCCTGGGCAGAGCGAACCTGTAGTGATGGGGGGGAATGTCAGCATGAGGGCCAAGGGACCAGAGTCTAGTCTAGCTCTGCCACAAGGGGCTGTGTGATCTCAGTCAGGTGTCTTTACCTCTCTGGGCCACCTCAGAGTCCTCTCTTGTGAAATGAGGAACTTGTACTGAACAACCTTGGAGGGCCTTTGGCTTCAGATCCTTTGATTTATGTCTGGCCTTCTGCAGGCTGTCCACCTCCCCAGTGCTTTCTTTCCGGAAGCACTTGGAAGTCCTTAGAAGAGGGCTGGGCATGCAGGGAGGTCAGCAGAGGGAAGCGTGAGCAGTACTGACCTGCTGTGGGAGACTTCTACTCTAGTTGGAGAGAAAGAACTCACCCGTATGAAATGTTCAGCATCTCATGCATCACTTGCTCTTGTCTAGCACCGTGGGAGGGGTGAAGCTGGGCCTGACGCCGGTTCTCTCTTCCAGGTGAGGAGTTTTATGAAGCCTCACCCTATGAGCCAGTGACCTCCCGCCTCTCGGACATCTTCAGGCTTGCTTCGATCTTCTCAGGTAAGTGGGCTCGTGCTAGGGCCTCCCCAGTCCTCCTAGGCGCCCTGGCCTTCAGTCGGTTCTGCCTTCCACCCGCAAGCCCCTTTGTGTTTCTGAGCTTGGGGTCCTCATCTGTGAAAGAAGAAACCATAACACCCACCCCTGAGGTTGTGTGTGGAGTGGAGCATTTATGGGACTTGCCTAGAATGCACCATCCATGCAGTAGGTCTTGAATTGGAAACCTGGTGTCACGCTCCTAGTTTGTCACGTGTCTTGCCCTGCGGGGTCCTTCTTTCCAGTTCCTAACTCTTGCACTTTGGAATTCTACTTTGGTCGAGTTGTTCACCTTTCCTGTGCCTCAGTTTCCTCAGTTGCACAGTGAGAGAGTACCTACCTTGGGTTGTTGTGAGGTCTGAATGAGCCAGTGGTTGTGAAGGGCTCAGTGAGCTGCTGGGCAG